>NW_027663830.1:0-19036 GCF_964034855.1 Anser brachyrhynchus | reverse complement strand
GGCGGCGGAGGCCGCGGCGGTGGCGGCGATGGAGGGGCCGGAGGGAGCGGGGCCGGAACCGGAACCGGGGCCGGGACCGGAAGCGGAACCGGGAGAGGGACCGGAACCGGGGCCGGAACCGGAGCGGGAACCGGAACCGGGACCGGAAGAGGAGCCGGGCATGGAGCAAGAACCGGAGCCGGGGCCCGGGGCGGAGCCGGGGCCTGCGCGGGCCGAGCTGCGCTTCGTGAGTGGGGGGGGGACGGTCCCGGTCCCCCCCGGCCCCCCCGGCCCCAAAGCGCCCCCGCCCCGTGCCCCCCCCGCCCCGATGTCCTCCCCCGCCCCTCCCCTGCCCCCCCCGTACCCCCCCACCCCCCATGACCCCCCCGGCCCCAAATCCCCCCAATTCCCCCATGACCCCCCCCAACCCTGCGTACCCCCCCTGTTTCCCTCCCCCCCAGGAGGGGGCAGATGTGCCCCACGACCCCCGTAACCCCCATAACCCCCGTGACCCCGCACCCCCGTACCCCCTGACCCCCCCATGACCCCCCCGACCCCATAACCCCCACATAACCCCCCTGTAACCCCCCCAACCCTTTTTGCCCCCCCGTTGCCCCCCCAGGACGAGGCGAACGTCCCCCACCAGGAGCAGCTGCTGTTCCCCCTATCCCCCAATACCCCTCTGACCCCACACTCCCCGTACCCCTGAGCCCCCCATATCCCCCGTGACCCCCCATGACCCCCCCTGACCCTATAACCCCCCATAACCCCCCCAACCCTTTTTGCCCCCCCGTTGCCCCCCCATTGCCCCCCAGGACGAGGCGGACGTGCCCCACGAGGAGCAGCTGCTGCCCCCTGCCCCCCATATTCCCCTATAACTGTTACCCCCATTACGCCCATAACCCCCCCATGACCCCCCCGACCCCATAATCCCCCCATAACCCCCCGGTAACCCCCCCAACCCTTTTTGCACCCCCGTTCCCCTCCCAGGACGAGGCGGACGTCCCCCACGAGGAGCAGCTGCTGCCCCCCATAACCCCCTGTACCCCCAAATCCCACACACCCCATACCCCCCAGTCCCCCATGACCCCCCCTGACTCCATAACCCCCCCAACCGTTTTTGCCCCCCTGTTGCCCCCCCAGGACGAGGCGGACGTGCCCCACAAGGAGCAGCTGCTGCCCCCTGCCCCCCATATTCCCCTATACCTGTTATCCCCATTACCCCCCCGTAACCCCCCCATGACCCCCCCGACCCCAAAGCCCCCCCTCACCCTTTTTGCCCCCCCGTTGCCCCCCCAGGACGAGGCGGACGTGCCCCACGAGGAGCAGCTGCTGCCCCCTGCCCCCCATATCCCCCTGTACCTGTAACCCCCATTACCCCCATAACCCCCCCATGACCCCCCCGACCCATAACCCCCCCATAACCCCCCCTCACCCTTTTTGCCCCCCCGTTGCCCCCCCAGGACGAGGCGGACGTGCCCCACGAGGAGCAGCTGCTGCCCCCCATAACCCCCTGTACCCCCCAAATCCCACAGACCCCATACCCCCCAGCCCCCCATGACCCCCCCTGACTCCATAACCCCCCCAACCGTTTTTGCCCCCCTGTTGCCCCCCCAGGACGAGGCGGACGTGCCCCACGAGGAGCAGCTGCTGCCCCCTGCCCCCCATATTCCCCTATACCTGTTACCCCCATTACCCCCATAACCCCCCCATGACCCCCCCGACCCCATAACCCCCCCATAACCCCCCTCACCCTTTTTGCCCCCCCAGGACGAGGCGGACGTGCCCCACGAGGAGCAGCTGCTGCGCGACCCCTTCTCGGTGCGGGGGTGGCTGCGCTACCTGCGGGCGCGCCAGGGGGCGCCGCGGGCCCGCCTCAACCTCCTGCACGAGAGGGCGCTGCGGGAGCTGCCCGGCAGGTGGGCGGGGCCACGGGGAGGGGGGCGGGGCCAAGGGGAGGGGCGGGGCCAGAGGGGGAGGGGGGGGCGGGGCCAAGGGGAGGGGGCGGGGCCAAGGGGAGGGGGCGGGGCCAAGGGGGAGGGGGCGGAGCCTCAGGTGGAGGGGCGGGGCATCGGGGGCGGGGCCAAGGGGAGGGGGAGGGGCCTCAGGTGGAGGGGCGGGGCCAAGGGGGTGGGGGCGGGGGGATTAAGGGTTGTGTGGGGCTAAAGGGGGGAGGCTAAAGGGGGGCGGGGCCAGGCAGTGGGCGGGGCCTAGAAGTGGGAGGGGCACGTCGGTGGGCGGGGCATCGAGGGGCGGGGCCAGGCAGTGGGCGGGCTAAAGGGGGTGGGGTTAAAGGGGGCGGAGCTAAGGAAGGAGAAGGGCTCTGAGGGGCGGGGCTTTGGGGGTGGGACCACTGCTGGGGGTGGGCTGGGGGTAGGGCGGGGCACCCTTGGGTGCTGCTGGGGGCGGGGCACGGGCAGGGCACCCCTGGGTGCTGCAGGTCAGGGGTCAGGGTCGGGGCACCTCTGGGTGCTGCCGGGAGGGGGCTCAGGGCACCCTTGGGTGCTGCTGGTCAGGGGTTGGGGCACCCTTGGGTGCTGCTGGGAGGGGGCTCAGGGCACCCTTGGGTGCTGCTGGTCAGGGCTCAGGGCACCCTTGGGTGCTGCCGGGGGGGCTCAGGGCACGCTTGGGTGCTGCTGGTCAGGGGTTGGGGCACCCTTGGGTGCTGCCGGGAGGGGGTTCAGGGCACCCTTGGGTGCTGCTGGTCAGGGCTCAGGGCACCTTTGGGTGCTGCGGGGGGGGGGGGGCTCAGGGTACCCCTGGGTGCTGCCGGGGGGGGCTCAGGGCACCCTTGGGTGCTGCTGGGAGGGGGTTGGGGCACCCTTGGTGCTGCTGGGAGTGGGTTGGGGCACCCTTGGGTGCTGCCGGGAGGGGTCTCAGGGCACCCTTGGGTGCTGCCGGCCCCGCTTCGGCTGCTCCCAGCCGTCCTCGGATCACCCGGGGGGGGGGGCCTCTGGGGGCCGGTGGGCGCGCGGGGGGCACCCGTGGGTGCCCGGCGGGTGCTGACGGGGGCACCCGGGGCGCCCCCCCCAGCTACAAGCTGTGGTACGCCTACCTGAAGCTGCGGCGGCGCCAGGTGAGGTTCAAGTGCGTCACCGACCCCGCCTACGAGGAGGCCAACAACTGCCACGAGCGCGCCCTCGTCTTCATGCACAAGGTGGGGGGCGGGGGGGGGACGTGGGGGGCGGGGGGACATGGGGGGGCGTGGGGACACGGGAGGGACGGCGATGGGGGGGCGGGAGGGGACGCGGGGGCACGGCGTCCTTTAGGTGCCCCCACGCTCTGCTCCTGCCCCGTAGCCGCCCCATAGCCCTGTTCCCTGCCCCATAGCCGCCCCATAGCTGCTCCATAGCCCTGTTCCCTGCCCCATAGCCGCCCCATAGCCGCCCCATAGCCCTGTTCCCTGCCCCATAGCCGCCCCATAACTGCCCCATAGGCTGTTCCCTGCCCCATGATCCCCGCCGTAACCTCCTCCTGCTGCCCCGTAGCTGCCCCCCAGCCGCCCCCACAGCCCCCGGTCCTGCCCCACACCCGCACCCAGAGCCGCTCTGTCCCCACAACCTTCCCGTGCCCCCTCGTACTGCCCCGTCTCCGTCCCCAGCCCCACACACGCCCCCATAACCCTGCCCGCTGCCCCATAACTGCTCCCTATCTCTTCCTGCTGCCCCACACCTCTATTGCCAGCCCCCAAAACGCTCCCGTGACCTTATTTATGCCCCAGATCCCTTTTTTGCCCCATATTTCCATGGGCAGCCCCCAACCGCTCCTGCACCCCATTTATTCCCCCATAACCCCACCGCCCGCCCTATAACTGCCCCCATATCCCCTTCTACTGCCCCATATCTTTATTGTCAGCCCCACAAATGTCCCTGGAACCCCACTGCCCGCCCTATAACTGCCTCCATATCGCTTTCTACTGCCCTGTATCTTTACCCCCAGCCCCATAAATGCCCCCATAACCCCACAGCCCACCCTCTAACTGCCCCCATACCCCCTTCTACTGCCCTATATCTTTACCCAGGCCCCACAAATGCCCCCATATCCTCTTCCACTGCCCCGTATCTTTACCCCCAGCCTCACAAATGCCCCCGTAACCCCACAGCCCGCCCTCTAAGTGCCCCCATACCCCCTTTTACTGCCCCATATCTTTACCCCCAGCCCCACAAATGCCACCATACCACCTTCTACTGCCCTGTATCTTTACCCCCGGCCCCACAAATGCCCCATATCGCTTTCTACTGCCCCGTATCTTTACCCCCAGCCCCATAAATGTCTCTATAACCCCACAGCCCACCCTATAACTGACCCCATACCCCCTTCTACTCCCCCATACCTCTACCCCCAGCCCCAGAAATGCCCCCATACCCCCTTCTACTGCCCCATATCTTTACCCCCAGCCCCACAAATGCCCCCCTAACCCCACTGACCGCCCTGTAACTGCCCCCATACCCCCTTCTACTGCCCCGTGTCTTTACCCCCGGCCCCACAAACGCCCCCATACCCCGTTCCACTGCCCCGTAAGTCCGTTCCCGGCCCCCCGGCTGCCCCCCTGGCCCCCTGTAACCGCCCCGTAACCGCCCCATAACCGCCCCGTGCCCGCCCCGCAGATGCCCGTATCTGGCTGGACTACTGCCAGTTCCTGGTGGGGCAGGGCCGCATCACGCGCACGCGCCGCACCTTCGACCGGGCGCTGCGGGCGCTGCCCATCACCCAGCACCACCGCCTGTGGCCGCTCTACCTGCGCTTCGTGCGCCTCTACCCCCTGCCCGAGACCGCCGTGCGCGTCTACCGCCGCTACCTCAAGGTACGGGGGGCGCCCCGGGGGCACCCAAGGGCACCCGATGGCATGTGGTGGCACCCAGTGGTACCTGGGGCACCCAGTGGCACCCGGGGGCACCCAATGGGGGTGCACCCCGCGGGACAGGGAGGTGGGAGCAGGGGTGGCAGGAGGGACGGGGTGCAGGGACGGAGGGGACAGGGGGGCAGGGAGGTGCCACCGGTGCTGGGGGTGTCCCTCCGGTGTCCCTGCGGTGTCCCCACAGTGTCCCCACGTCCCTGGGGTGTCCCCACATCCCCATGTCCCTGGTGCCGTGGGTGGCATCCCATGTCCCCACGTCCCCGTGGTGTCCCTGCGGTGTCCCCACGGTGTCTCCATGTCCCCGTGGTGTCCCTGTGGTGTCCCTGCAGTGTTCCTGCAGTGTCCCCATGGTGTCCCCCATGTCCCTGTGGTGTCCCTGCGGTGTCCGCACGGTGTCCCCATGTCCCCATGGTGTCCCTGCGGTGTCCCCTTGGTGTTCCTATGTCCCCCTGGTGTCCCCACGGTGTCCCCACGGTGCCCCCACGTCCCCCGTGGTGTCCCCGTGGTGTCCCCGTGGTGTCCCTGTGGTGTCCCCACGGTGTCCCCACGGTGTCCCCACGTCCCCACGGTGTCCCCATGTCCCCATGGTGTCCCTGCGGTGTCCCCACGGTGTCCCCACGTCCCCGTGGTGTCCCCACGGTGTCCCCACGGTGTCCCCACGGTGTCCCCATGTCCCCGTGGTGTCCCTGTGGTGTCCCCACGGTGTCCCCACGTCCTGTGGTGTCCCCGCGGTGTCCCCACGGTGTCCCCACGGTGTCCCCACGGTGCCCCCCCTGTCCCCCAGCTGTGCCCCGAGGGCGCGGAGCAGTACGTGCAGTACCTGCGCTCCGTGGGGCGCCTGGACGAGGCGGCGCTGCGCCTGGCCGCCCTGGTCAACGACGAGCGCTTCGTGTCCGCCGAGGGCAAGTCCAAGTACCAGGTGGGGGCGGGGGGGCCGGGGGGGGCCGGGGGGGGGCTGGGGATCTTGGGGGGGGGGTCTGAGGGGCCTCAGGGGGTCCTGGGGGAGTCGGGGGGGGTTCTGAGGTGGTTCTGGGGGTCCCGGGGGAGTCCTGGGGAGTCCTGAGGGTCCCGGGGATGTCCTGGGGGGGATCCTGGGGGGGTTCTCGGGGGCCTGGGGGGGGTTCTGAGGGCTCGGGGGGGCCTGGGTGACATTTTGAGGGGATTGAGGGGGTCCCTGGGGGGTCTTGGGGGAGTCCTGGGGGGTCCTGGGGGGGTCCTGGGGGGGTTCTGGGGGTTCCAGGGAAGTCCTTGGGGGGGGGGGGTCCCGGGGGGGTTCTGAGGGGTTGGGAGGGGGGGTCCTGGGGGTCCCAGGGAAGTCCTGGGAGGGGTTCTAAGGGGCCTGGGGGGGTCCTAGGGGTCCTGGGGGGGCTCTGAGGGGCCTGGGGGGCTCTCATGGGTGCTGGGGGGCCCCTGGACACGGGTGGGTGCTGGGGGGGGGCTCCTACAGGCGCCGCTGCCCCCCAGCATCTCCGGTGGGGGTTGGGGGGTGTCCGTGCGGTTCTCCGTGCCCCCCCCCCCTTACATTTGTGCCCCCCCCCAGCTGTGGCAGGAGCTGTGCGAGCTGATCTCGCAGCACCCCGAGCGCGGTGCGCTCGCTGGACGCGGGGGCCATCATCCGGGGGGGGCTGCGGCGCTTCACCGACCACCTGGGGCGCCTCTGGTGCGCCCTGGCCGACTGCTACATCCGCAGCGGGCACTTCGAGAAGGTGGCGCCTTGGGGGCACCCCAGGGACACCCCGGGGGACACCCCCACCCCCCACACCCCCCCCCACACCTCGCCGTGCCCCCTCACCCCGCTGCCTGCCCCCCCCCGCCGCGCTCTGTCCCCCGGCGCCGCGCCGGGGACGTCCCCTGTCCCTTGTCCCCGTGTCACCGTAGGGCCAACGTGCCCCCCCCCCCCCGAGCACCCGCGGACCCCCTGCCTTGTCCCCGCGCCACCTGGGGCCAGCCCTGTCCTGTCCCCAAATTGTCCCCAAATTGTCCCGTGCCCACCTTGTCCCCGTGCTGTCCCCGTCACGTCCCCACCTCGTCCCTGTTCTGTCCCGTCCCTGTCCCCATCCCCGTGCCACCCCTGTCCCTGAGCTGTCCCCATCCTGACCCTGTCCCTTGTCCCCGTGCCGTCCCCGTCCCTGTGCCCCCCCCATCCTGTCCCTGTCCCTGTGCCATCGCTGTCCCCGTGCCGTCCCCGTCCCTCTCCGTGTGCCCCCCCCGTCCCCAAGCTGTCCCTGTCCCCATCCCGTCCCTGTCCCCACGCTGTCCCCTCCCTGTGCCATCCCTGTCCCCATTCCTGTCCTGTCTCTGTGCCATCTCCGTCCCTGTCCCCATCCCATCCCTGTCCCCGTCCTGTCCCCATGCTGTCCCCACGCTGTTCCTGTCCCTGAGCTGTCCCCATCGTGTCCCTGTCCCTTTCCCGTCCCTGTCCCCGTGCCATCCCTGTCCCCGTGCGGTCCCCGTCCTGTCCCTGTCCTCATCTTGTCCCTGCCCTGTCCCCGTGCCACCCCCATCCCCGTCCTGTCCCCATCCCTGTCCGTGTGCCACCCCCATCCTCGTCCTGTCCCCATCCCTGTCCCCATCCCTGTGCCACCCCTGTCCTCATCCTGTCCCTGTCCCTGTGCCGTCCCCATCCCCGTCCTGTCCCCGTCCCTGTCCCTGTCCTGTCCCCATCCCTGTGCCACCCCTGTCCTTATCCTGTCCCCGTCCCTGTCCCCATCCCAGCCCCATCTCCATCCTGTCCCCATCCCATCCCCTCCCCGTCCCTGTCTCCATCGGTGTCCTGTCCCCGTCCCTGTCCCCATCCCCGTCCTGTCCCCATCCCAGCCCCGTCCCCGTCCCTGTCCCCGTCCCTGTCCCCATCCCAGCCCCATCCCCGTCCCTGTCCCCATCCCCGTCCCCATCCCAGCCCCGTCCTGTTCCCGTCCCTGTCCCCATCCCAGTCCTGACCCTGTCCCTGTCCCAGTCCTGTCACTGTCCCCATCCCAGCCCTGTCCCCGTCCCCATCCCCGTCCCTGTCCCCATCCCAGCCCCGTCCCTGTCCCCATCCCCACCCCGTCCCCATCCCCATCCTGTCCCCGTCCCCGTCCTGTCCCCGTCCTTGTCCCCATCCCCATCCTGTCCCCGTCCCCGTCCTGTCCCCGTCCCCATCCCAGCCCCATCCCAGCCCTGTCCCCATCCCCGTCCCCGTCCCCATCCCTATCCCAGCCCCATCCCCGTCCTGTCCCCATCCCACCCCCACCCCGTCCCCGTCCCGGTGCCCCCCCGCGGTGACGCGGTGCCGTCCCGGGGTGCGGCAGGCGCGGGACGTGTACGAGGAGGCGGTGCAGACGGTGCCCACGGTGCGGGACTTCAGCCAGGTGTTCGACAGCTACGCGCACTTCGAGGAGAGCCTCATCGCCGCCCGCATGGAGAGCGGGCCCCCCCCGGGGCTCGGCGAGGACGGTGAGGGGCCGGGGGGGGCTGGGGGGGGGCCTGGGGGGGCCTGGGGGGGTCTGGGGGGGTCTGGGGGGGCCGGGGGGGATCTGGGGGGGGTCTGGGGGTCCTATGGGGGGTCCCTGGGGGGGCCTGAGGAGGTCTGGGGGGCTCTGGGGGGGTCTGGGGATCCTATGTGGGGTCCCTGGGGAGG
This sequence comes from Anser brachyrhynchus, assembly GCF_964034855.1. Taxonomy (NCBI): domain Eukaryota; kingdom Metazoa; phylum Chordata; class Aves; order Anseriformes; family Anatidae; genus Anser; species Anser brachyrhynchus. The sequence continues at coordinate 10,580 of NW_027663830.1, read as the reverse complement.
GTCTGAGGGGGTCTGGGGGTCCTATGGGGGGCCCTGAGGGGGTCTGGGGGTCCTGGGGGGGGTTTCTGAGGGTCCTATGGGGGGCCCTGGGGGGGCCCTGGGGGTCCTGGGGGGGTCTGGGGGTCCTATGGGGGGCCCTGGGGGGGTCTGAGGGGGTCTGGGGGTCCTATGGGGGCCCTAGGGGGGGTCTGGGGGTCCTGGGGGGGGGTCTGAGGGGGTCCTATGGGGGGTCCCTTGGGGGCCCTCTCACCTTAAGGGGCTCCCTGGGGGTCCTTGGGGGGGTGTCTCTGGGGGTCCTTGGGGGTGGTCTCTGGGGGTCCTATGGGGGGTCTTTGGGGGTCCTATGGGGGGCCCTTGGAGGGGGGTTCCTGGGTGTCCTGGGGGGGCCCTGAGAGGGTCTGGGGGTCCTATGGGGGGCCCTGGGGGGGCCCTGGGGGTCCTGGGGGGGTCCTGGGGGTCCTATGAGGGTCCTGGGGGGGGCCTGAGGGGTCCCTATAGGGGGCCCTGGGGGGGTTCTGAGGGGGTCCTGGGGGTCCTATGGGGGTCCCCGGGGGTCCCTCACACCCCATGGGGGTCCCCAGGGGTCCCTCGCACCCTATCCCATCCCCCTGGGGGGCCCCATCCTTTGGGGGGGGGGTCACATCCCCCCACCCGGGTGCCCCCCATCCCCCCCCCTGCTTTCCCTCTGCCCCTGGGGGATCCCATCCGGGGGGGGGGGGGGGGGCGCGCTGGGGGCTCCCGGGGGGGGGGGTCCCATCCCCTGGGGGGGGTCCTGCCCCCACGGGGGGGGTCCCGCCGCCCCCCTGACGCCCCCCCCCCAGGCGAGGTGGACCTGGAGCTGCGGCTGGCGCGCCTGGAGCGCCTGGTGGGGCGGCGCCCGCTGCTGCTCAACAGCGTGCTGCTGCGCCAGAACCCCACAACGTGCACGAGTGGCACAAGCGCGTGCGCCTGCACCACGGGCACCCCGAGCAGGTGGGGGCACGGGGGGGGCACGGGGACATTGGGGACACTGGGGACATGGGGGTGATGGGGACATGGGGACATTGGGGTGGGGGGCACGGCGCCAGAACCCCCACAACGTGCACGGGGGGCACAAGCGCGTGCGCCTGCACCACGGGCACCCCGAGCAGGTGGGGGCACGGGGGGGCACGGGGACATTGGGGACACTGGGGACACTGGGGACAGGGGGGGTGATGGGGACATGGGGACACTGGGGTGGGGGGCACGGCGCCAGATCCCCCACACAACGTGCACGGGGGGCACAAGCGCGTGCGCCTGCACCACGGGCACCCCGAGCAGGTGGGGGCACGGGGGGGGCACGGGGACGTGGGGACCTTGGGGACATTGGGGGGGCACTGGGGTGGGGGGCACGGCGCCAGAACCCCCACAACGTGCACGAGGGGCACAAGCGCGTGCGCCTGCACCACGGGCACCCCGAGCAGGTGGGGGGGCACCGGGGGGGGCACGGGGACATGGGGACACTGGGGACACGGGGACATTTGGGGTGATGGGGACATGGGGACACTGGGGTGGGGGCACAGTGCCAGAGCCCCCACAACGTGCACGAGTGGCACAAGCGCGTGCGCCTGCACCACGGGCACCCCGAGCAGGTGGGGGCACGGGGGGGGCACAGGGACACGGGGACATTGGGGACACTGGGGACACTGGGGACAGGGGGGGTGATGGGGACATGGGGACACTGGGGGTGATGGGGACAGCGGGGGGGTGGCGGGGGCATGGGGGGACGTGGGGACATTGGGATGGGGGGGACATTGGGGTGCCCAAAGAGGTGGGGGGGACACGGGGGGACACGGGGACGCTGGGGACATGGGGACATTGGGGTGGGGGGGACATTGGGGTGGGGGGGGGACACTGGGGACGATGGGGTGGGGTGTTGGGGACACTGGGGGTGGGGGGGGACGTTGGGGTGGGGCACTGGGGACATTGGGGACAGTTGCGTTGGGGGACACTGGGGATGGGGGGGGACATCGGGGACAGCGGCGTGGAGCATTGGGGTGGGGGGACGTTGGGGGGGGACATCGGGGTGGGGGGGGTACTGGGGACATTGGGGGGGGATCAATGGGGACAGGGGGGCTGGGGGGCTACTGGGGACAGCGGGGGGGGTACCGGGGACAGCGGGGGACAGTGTGGGGCCTGACGTGTCCCCCCCCCCGTCCCCATGTCCCCCCCCGTGCCCCCCCAGATCATCAGCACCTACACGCAGGCCGTGCGCACCGTGGACCCCCTGAAGGCCACCGGGCGCCCCCACAGCCTCTGGGTGGCCTTCGCCCGCTTCTACGAGGACAACGGGCAGCTGGACGACGTGAGGGGGGGGGCCGTCACCGGGGGGGGGGCACCCCCGTGTCACCGGGGGGGTGCTGGGGGCACGGGGGGGCACCTCGGGGGGCTGGGGGCACCTCGGGGGGCTGGGGGGCACGGGGGGGCTGGGGACACCCGGGTGTCCCCCGTGCCCCCGCCCTGTCCCCTCGTGTCCCCCCCCCCGTGTGTCCCCAACCCCTCCCCTTGTGCCCCCCCCCGTGTCCCCCTGCCTGTCCCCGTGTCCCAACCCCCACCCCCATTTCCCATGGCCCCACGCCCCCCCCGTGTCCCCACGCCCCCCCCGTTGTCCCCCACGCCCCCCCCATGTCCCCTGCATCCCCCCCCGTGTCCCCACACCCCCCCGTCCCCCCCCCATCCCCAACCCCTGTCCCCATGTCCCCATCCCCATTTCCCACACCCCCCCGCCCCCCCCCAAACCCCCCCACACCCCCCCCCGGCCCCCCCACGTCCCCGTGTCCCCCCCCTGACGCTGTGCCCCCCCCCGTGCCCCCCCCCCAGGCCCGCGCCATCCTGAGCCGCGCCACGCGGGTGCGCTTCCGGCAGGTGCCCGACCTCGCCGCCGTCTGGTGCGAGCGCGGCGAGCTGGAGCTGCGCCACGGCCACCACCAGGCCGCCCTCAGCGTGCTGCGGGTACGGGGGGGGGCACGGGGGACCCCCCCTCAAGTCCACGACCCCCCCCCAGCCCCAAAGCCCTCCCCCCCAATCTGAAATCCCCCCCCGATTCCAACGTCCCCCCCGGGAGCTGCGCCACGGCCACCCTGTGTGTCCTGGGGGTCCTTGGGGGGCTCAGGACCCCAGAGGGGGGGGCCACGGGGACCCCCCCAATCCGCAACCCCCCCCCCCAATTCCAAAATCCCCCCCCCAGCCCCAAAGCCCCCCCCCCAATCCAAAATCCCCCCCCCCAATTTCCAACGTCCCCCCCAGGAGCTGCGCCATGGCCACCACGAGGCCGTCCTGTGGGTATGGGGGGGGCTCAGGACCCTGGGGGGGGCTCAGGACCTCGGGGGGGGGCCACGGGGACCCCCCCAATCCACAACCCCCTCCCCCCAGCCCCAAAGCCCCCCCCCCAATCCAAAATCCCCCCCCCCAAGTTCCAACGTCCCCTCCAGGACTTGCGCCACAGCCACCACGAGGCCGTCCTGTGGGTATGGGGGGGCTCAGGACCCCGGGGGGGGCTCAGGACCCCGGGGGGGGGGCCACAGGGACCCTCCCCAATTCAAACTGCCCCCCCCCAGCCCCAAATCCCCCCCCCCAATCCAAAATCTCCCACCATCCCCCCCTGGGAGCTGCTCCGGGGCCACCACGGGGGCCGTTTTGTGGGTACGGGGGGGGGGCTCAGTGCCCCCGGGGGGGGGCTCAGGACCTCGGGGGGGGCACGGGGACCCCCCGTGTGCCCCCCCCCCGGTTTAAAATCGCCCCCCCCCCCCCGCAGAAAGCCACGGCGCTGCCCGCCCGGCGGGCCGAGTACTTCGACAGCTCGGAGCCAGTGCAGAACCGCCTCTACAAGTCCCTGCGCGTCTGGGCCATGCTGGCAGACCTGGAGGAGAGCCTGGGCACCTTCCAGGTGGGGGGGGGGGGCGCCACGACACGGGGGGGGGGCACCTTGGGACCCCCCCCCGGGGCCACCGGGTCAGGCTGGGGGTCCTGGGACCCCCCCCGGACCCCCAAAACGCCGGGGGGTCCCCAAGACCCTCACAGCCCCCCCCCAGCTGTCAGGGACCAGTGTGGGACCCCCGCCTTGTCCCCGATGTCCCCGTTAGTGGCCGATGTCCCCAACATCCCCCGATGTCCCCATTAATCCCCCACGTCCCCCTGCTGTCCCCACTGTCCCCGCTGTCCCCAATATGCCCCGATGTCCCCGATGTCCCCCTGAGGCTCCGCTGTCCCTGCTGTCCCCGCTGTCCCTGATGTCCCCTTTGTCCCCGCTGTCCCCAATATCCCCTGATGTCCCCGCTGTCCCTGATGTCCCCGCTGTCCCCGCTGTCCCCAGTCGACCAAGGCGGTGTACGAGCGCATCCTGGACCTGCGCATCGCCACCCCGCAGATCGTCATCAACTACGGGCTCTTCCTGGAGGAGCGCGGCTACTTCGAAGAGAGCTTCAAGGTGGGGGCACCCCGGGGACACCCCGGGGACACCCCGGGGACCTCGGGGACGCCGTGGGGTGGGCGGCAGGGGCGCCGCGGGGAGCCTGCGGTCACGGGGTGGGAGCTGGGGACACCGCGGGGACGGGGCGGGGGACCTGCAGGGGGGGCGCTGGGGGCACCTTGGGGACACCGCCACCACCCGTAGGGGGCTGGGGACCCCATAGGGACCCCGCCACCACCTTTAGGGTCCCAGGGACCCCATAGGGACCCCACAGGGACCCTGCCAGCACCTGGAGGGCCCTGAGGACCCCATAGGGACCCCATAGGGACCCCTTAGGGACGACGTAGGGACCCTGCTACCACCTGTGGGGCCCTGAGGACCCCATAAGGATCCCGTAGGGACCCCATAGGGACCCTGCCACCACCTGTGGGGCCCTGAGGACCCCATAGGGACCCCCACACCTACCTGTAGGGTCCTGGGGCCACCTTAGGGCCTCCATAGGGACCCTATAGGGACCCCCGCCACCACCTGGAGGGCCCTGAGCACCCCATAGGGACCCCACAGGGACCATGTAGGGACCCTGCCACCACCTGGAGGGCCCTGAGGACCCCATAGGGACCCCCACAGGGACCCCATAGGGGACCCCCGCCACCACCTGTGGGGCCCTGAGCACCCCATAGGGACCCCATAGGGACCACGTAGGGACCTTACCACCACCTGTGGGGTATTGGGAACGCTGCGGGGCCACCACCGGGGGGGGCTCCGGGCACACCATGGGGGGGGGGACCCCAGTCCGGTGACGGTGCCGGGGGGTCCCCCCCCCGTGCCCCCCCCAGGCGTACGAGCGCGGCATCGCGCTGTTCCGCTGGCCCAACGTGGCGGACGTGTGGCACACCTACCTCACCAAGTTCGTCGCCCGCTACGGGGGCCGCAAGCTGGAGCGGGCGCGGGACCTCTTCGAGCAGGCGCTGGACGGCTGCCCCCAGAAATACGCCAAGAGTAGGGCGACGGGGAGCGGGGGGGCTGGGGAGCTGGGGGGGGCAGGGGGGTGGCTGTGGGGCTGGGGGGGCAGGGGGGTGGCGGTGGGGTAGGGTGTTGGGCAGGGCATGGGGTAGGGTAGGGGTAGGTATGGGGTTAGGGCATGCGGTGGTTGTGGGGCAGGCTGTGGGGCAGGCCGTGGGGCAGGCCCTGGGTCAGGCTATGGGGCAGGCTATGGGGCTGGCCGTGGGCTGGCTGTAGGTCAGGCTATGAGGCAGGCCCTGGGTTAGGCCATGGGGCAGGCCGTGGGGCAGGCCGTGGGGCTGGCTGTAGGTCAGGCTATGGGGCAGGCCGTGGGGCAGGCCCTGGGTCAGGCTATGGGGCAGGCCGTGGGGCTGGCTGTAGGTCAGGCTATGGGGCAGGCCGTGGGGCTGGCTGTAGGTCAGGCTATGGGGCAGGCCGTGGGGCAGGCCCTGGGTCAGGCTATGGGGCTGGCCGTGGGGCTGGCTGTAGGTCAGGCTATGGGGCAGGCTGTGGGGCAGGCTGTAGGTCAGGCTATGGGGCTGGCCGTGGGGCAGGCCCTGGGTCAGGCTATGGGGCAGGCTGTGGGGCAGGCTGTAGGTCAGGCTGTGGGGCTGGCCGTGGGGCTGGCCGCAGTGCCCCACGGAGCCGCGGTGCCCGCAGCCATCTACCTGCTGTACGCCAAGCTGGAGGAGGAGTTCGGGCTGGCGCGGCACGCCATGGCCGTGTACGAGCGCGCCACGCGCGCGGTGCTGCCGGCCGAGCAGCGCGACATGTTCAACATCTACATCAAGCGCGCCGCCGAGCTCTACGGCGTCACCCACACCCGGCCCATCTACGAGAAGGCCATCGAGGTGCGGGGGGGTGGGGGGCACGAGGATGTGGCGGGGGGGGCTGGGGGGGGGACGTGGGGGGACATGGGGACATGGGGACATGGCGTGGGGGTATGGGGGGACTTGGGAGTGGGACACGGGGACATGGGGATGGGGGTGTGGGGCATGGGGACGTGGCGTGGGGGTGTGGGGGGACTTGGGAGTGGGACACGGGGACATGGGGATGGGGGTGTGGGGCATGGGGACATGCATGGAGGGACGTGGGGGGACATGGGGACGTGGGCACGGGACATGGGGACGTGGCGTGGGGGTGTGGGGGGACTTGGGAATGGGACATGGGGACACGGGGAAGGGGGGATGTGGGCATGGGGGACAATGGGGACATGGGGACATGGCGTGGGGGGATGTGGGGGCCATGGGGACATGGAGATGGGACGTGGGGACATGGGAATGTGGCACGGGGCAGAGGGGGACAAGTGCCAGGGGCCGTGGGTAGAGGCCGTAAGGACGTGGGGACGTGGGTAGAGGGCGTGGGGACATAGCATGGAGGGACACGGGGACATGGCGGGGGGGGGACAGTGGGAATATGGGCATGGGGGACATGGGGACACGGGGACGTGGCGTGGGGGGGACACAGGGAAGTGGGGACATGGCATGGGGGGGACGTGGGGACGTGGCGTGGGGGAACCCGGCTGCAGGGACAAGGTGGCGGTGGTGGGGGGGTCCCGTGGGGTGGGGTCGCGGTGCCTGGCACTGAGGGGGGGGCACCCATGGGTGCAGGTGCTGGGGGACGAGCAGGCACGCGAGATGTGCCTGCGCTTCGCCGACATGGAGTGCAAGCTGGGCGAGGTGGACCGGGCGCGCGCCATCTACACCTACTGCTCCCAGATCTGCGACCCCCGCGTGAGCACCCCATGGGCACCCAATGGGGCAGGGGGCACCCGATGGGGGGCGGGGGGCACCCTGGGTGACAAAATGGCACCCACTGGGGCAGGGGGGCAGCCGCTGAGGTTGTCACCCGGTGCCACCCATGTCCCCAAGGGCACCCGGTGCCACTGATGTCCCTGAGGCCACCAGCGCCACCAGTGTCCCCGAGACCTCACGGTGCCACCAGTGTCCCCGAAGCCTCCCGGTGCCACCGGTGTCCCCAAGGCCTCACGGTGTCCCCCCCCCCACCCCCCCCCCCCGCAGATCACGGCCAACTTCTGGCAGACGTGGAAGGACTTTGAGATCCGCCACGGCAACGAGGACACGATCCGCGAGATGCTGCGCATCAAGCGCAGCGTCCAGGCCACCTACAACACCCAGGTCAACTTCATGGCCTCCCAGATGCTCAAGGTCTACAGCAACGCCACCGGCACCGGTCAGCGGGGGCACCCGGGGGTGCTGGGGCGGCCGCGGGGGTGGGGAGCGCCAGGGGGGGTACTTGGGGAGCAGCTGGGGGGCAGAAGGGGGCGCCTCTGGGGGGCCGGGGGGCACCTGCGTGGGGCTGGGGGCATCTACGGGGTGTTGGGGAGCAGCTGGGGGGGCAGCAGGGGACGCTTATGGGGGGCTGGGGGCACCTATGGGGGAGTGGGGGGAGCACCCATGGGGGTCCCAGGGAGCACCTGTGGGGCAGAAGGGAGCACCCGTGGGGGGCTGGGGGCATCTGTGGGGCACTGGGGAGCACCCGTAGGGGTTCAGGGAGCACCCGTGGCCATGGGGCTGGAGGGGACACGGGGACGTGGGGGGACACAGGGGCGCGGGATGTGGGACGGAGGGGACGAGGGGGACGGAGGGGACCCGGGAGGGCAGGGGCACGGGGACGGAGGGGACCGGGGGCGCTGGGGACACGCGGCGCCGCGGCGGTGACGCGGCGGTGCCGCGGGCGCAGTGTCGGACCTGGCGCCGGGGCAGAGCGGGCTGGACGACATGAAGCTGCTGGAGCAGCGCGCCGAGCAGCTGGCGGCCGAGGGCGCAGCGCGACGCCCCCCGCCCCAAGGACAGGGTGCTCTTCGTCAGGTGGGTGCCCCCCGGGACCTCCCCTCCCCCCCCCATCAGCTCCCTGGGTGTCACCTCCCCGAGACCCCCCCCTCCCCCCCCCCCAGCGTCACAGGGCTGTCACCCATCGTGCCCAGGACGAGGTCCCTTGGGTGCTGTCCCTGCGCCACCCCCCCCCCCCGCGGTCCCCCTGTCCCCTCCCCACCCCGGGGTCCCCTTGGCGAGGCTGGTGCTGCCACCCCATCCCCCCACCCCCCCCCCACCCCTGGGTGCCCCCACCCGTGGGTGCTGACGGCGCCCACAGGGCCGAGGGGCCCGCGGGAGGCCCTGGCCGCGCTCTCCCAGCAGGGGAACCCCGACGAGATCGACCTGGGGGACGAGGACGAGCCCGAGCCCGACGGTACCGGGGGGGGGGGCAGGGGACGGGGGCTTGGGGACAGGGGTTTGGGGACGGGGGGACACGGGGGCATGGGGACATGGGGATGGGGGGACGGGGGGGACGGGGGGACAGGGGGACGTGGGGACACAGGGACGGGGGGACAGGGGGACGGGGGGACAGGGGGACATGGGGGGTGGGGACATCGTGCTGCTGGGGGGGGGGCAGGGACACAGCATGGGGGGGGGGGGGACAAGGGGAGGGGACAGAGGTGCCCTGACCCCCCTGTGCCCCCCCCCCCCCCCAGAGGTGCAGCTGGAGCAGAAGCGGGTGCCCTCCTCCGTCTTCGGGGGGCTCAAGGACGACTGAAGGGCCGGGACCCCCCCCACCGGGACCCCCCCACCGGGACCCCCCCCCCCCACCTTGTCCCTCCCCCCATTTGTTGTTGTTCCCCCCCCCCCCCCCCCATTTGTTGTCCCCAATAAATGCCATTTTACAAGGCCCAGCCTCCATTAAATTACTTTATTAAGTGACAATGACACCGTGAGGGGGGGGACACCCCCCCCCCCCCCAAACACCCCCGTGCCCCCCCCCACCCCCCCCAAAAAAAGACCCCCTCCCTTATGGACAGACATTCGCAGGGTGGCAGAGCCAGCAGCACCGTGGGGACAGCGGGGACACCGCGGGGGGGGGAGGGGGGTGGCAGTGTGGGGGGGGGGGGGGGGCTTTGGCACCATGGGGGGGGACGCAGTGGCCCCCGCACCCCCCCCCCCCCGTTGGGTGGGGGACACCCTGGTGGCTCCTGGTGGCTTCGTGTCCCCCACCCTGTGACCCTGGGGGGTGGGGGGGCACCAGGGTGGGCAGAGCCCAGGCACATTTTGGGGGGGGGGGGGGGGGGGGGGTGTGTTCGTGTTGTTGCCCCCCCCCCCCGGCCTTGTCACCTTGTCCCCAAGCTTTGTGGGCATGGGGGGGGGGGGGGGGGGGGGGGGGGGAGGGGCAGCCCAGGCACAAATTTGGGGCTGTGGTGAAGGCTGGGGACCACCCCCAGCTGGGGCCCACCCCCCCCGAACCCCCCCCCCGTCACCATGGCGGGGGGGGGGGGCACAGGGGCTTTGCCCCTCCCCCTTAGAGCCGCATCACCCCTTTCATGTGCCAAATTTGGGGGGAGGGGGGCTGGAGGGGGGGGGGGAAACACCCCCCCCCCCCCTTCCCAAGCCCCACCCTCTCCCTGGTGCCACCCCAGCCCCTCGCCCCCTTCTCATGACCCCCCCCCCATGTCCCTACTTGGGGTTGCCGGGTTTTTTTGGGGGGTGCTGCCCCCCCCCCCCATTACCCCCCAGGTCCCTTTTTGGGGAGGGGGGCTGCTGGTTTTTTTGGGGGCTGCTGTGCTCCCCCTTAAACCCCCCAGGCCCCCTACTTGGGGGTGCCGTTCTTTTGGGGGGGGGGGGAGGGGCATGTTCCAGTTTTTTGGGGCTGCCAGCCCCCCCCCCCAATATGACCACAACCCCAGGCCCCTACTTGGGGGTGCCGGGCTTTTTTGGGGTGCCAGGTTTTTGGGGGGAGGGTTCCAGTTTTTTGGGGTTGACGGCTCCCATCTCCCCCCACCCCTGCCCGCGCCCCCCCATATGACCCCCCTCCCCAGGCCTTTACTTGGGGCTGCCAGGCTTTTTGGGGGTGCTGTGTCCCCCCCCCCTTAACCCCCCCCAGGCCCCTACTTGGGGGTGCCAGGTTTTTTGGGGGGGGGTGCTGTGCTCCCCCCTTAACCCCCTCCCCCGGCCCTACTTGGGGGTGCCGGGCTTTTTGGGGGTGCTGTGCCCCCCCCTTAACCCCCCCCAAGGCCCCTACTTGGGGGTGCCGGGCTTTTTTGGGGGTGCCGGGCTTGCGGGGCTGCCAGAGGTGGCCCTGGATGGTGAAGGCGTCGACGCTCATGGACATGGTCTTGGCGGGGATGGGGGCGAAGCGCTTG
>NW_027663831.1:0-29496 GCF_964034855.1 Anser brachyrhynchus | reverse complement strand
GATGGATTCTACGATGGATTCTACGATGGATTCTATGATGGATTCTACGATGGATTCTATGATGGATTCTATGATGGATTCTATGATGGATTCTACGATGGATTCTACGATGGATTCTACGATGGATTCTACGATGGATTCTATGATGGATTCTATGATGGATTCTATGATGGATTCTACGATGGATTCTACGATGGATTCTACGATGGATTCTACGATGGATTCTATGATGGATTCTATGATGGATTCTATGATGGATTCTACGATGGATTCTACGATGGATTCTACGATGGATTCTATGATGGATTCTATGATGGATTCTACGATGGATTCTATGATGGATTCTACGATGGATTCTACGATGGATTCTACGATGGATTCTACGATGGATTCTATGATGGATTCTATGATGGATTCTACGATGGATTCTACGATGGATTCTACGATGGATTCTATGATGGATTCTACGATGGATTCTATGATGGATTCTACGATGGATTCTACGATGGATTCTACGATGGATTCTACGATGGATTCTATGATGGATTCTATGATGGATTCTACGATGGATTCTACGATGGATTCTATGATGGATTCTACGATGGATTCTACGATGGATTCTATGATGGATTCTACGATGGATTCTATGATGGATTCTACGATGGATTCTATGATGGATTCTACGATGGATTCTATGATGGATTCTACGATGGATTCTATGATGGATTCTATGATGGATTCTACGATGGATTCTATGATGGATTCTACGATGGATTCTACGATGGATTCTACGATGGATTCTATGATGGATTCTATGATGGATTCTATGATGGATTCTACGATGGATTCTACGATGGATTCTACGATGGATTCTATGATGGATTCTATGATGGATTCTACGATGGATTCTACGATGGATTCTACGATGGATTCTATGATGGATTCTACGATGGATTCTACGATGGATTCTACGATGGATTCTATGATGGATTCTACGATGGATTCTATGATGGATTCTATGATGGATTCTACGATGGATTCTATGATGGATTCTATGATGGATTCTATGATGGATTCTACGATGGATTCTATGATGGATTCTACGATGGATTCTATGATGGATTCTACGATGGATTCTACGATGGATTCTACGATGGATTCTACGATGGATTCTACGATGGATTCTACGATGGATTCTACGATGGATTCTATGATGGATTCTATGATGGATTCTATGATGGATTCTATGATGGATTCTACGATGGATTCTACGATGGATTCTACGATGGATTCTATGATGGATTCTATGATGGATTCTACGATGGATTCTACGATGGATTCTATGATGGATTCTATGATGGATTCTATGATGGATTCTATGATGGATTCTACGATGGATTCTACGATGGATTCTACGATGGATTCTATGATGGATTCTACGATGGATTCTACGATGGATTCTACGATGGATTCTATGATGGATTCTATGATGGATTCTATGATGGATTCTACGATGGATTCTACGATGGATTCTATGATGGATTCTACGATGGATTCTACGATGGATTCTATGATGGATTCTACGATGGATTCTATGATGGATTCTACGATGGATTCTATGATGGATTCTACGATGGATTCTATGATGGATTCTACGATGGATTCTATGATGGATTCTACGATGGATTCTAGATGGATTCTATGATGGATTCTATGATGGATTCTATGATGGATTCTACGATGGATTCTATGATGGATTCTATGATGGATTCTATGATGGATTCTATGATGGATTCTACGATGGATTCTACGATGGATTCTATGATGGATTCTATGATGGATTCTATGATGGATTCTACGATGGATTCTACGATGGATTCTACGATGGATTCTATGATGGATTCTACGATGGATTCTACGATGGATTCTACGATGGATTCTATGATGGATTCTATGATGGATTCTATGATGGATTCTACGATGGATTCTACGATGGATTCTACGATGGATTCTATGATGGATTCTATGATGGATTCTACGATGGATTCTATGATGGATTCTATGATGGATTCTACGATGGATTCTACGATGGATTCTACGATGGATTCTATGATGGATTCTACGATGGATTCTATGATGGATTCTATGATGGATTCTATGATGGATTCTACGATGGATTCTATGATGGATTCTATGATGGATTCTACGATGGATTCTATGATGGATTCTATGATGGATTCTACGATGGATTCTATGATGGATTCTACGATGGATTCTATGATGGATTCTATGATGGATTCTATGATGGATTCTATGATGGATTCTATGATGGATTCTACGATGGATTCTATGATGGATTCTACGATGGATTCTACGATGGATTCTATGATGGATTCTATGATGGATTCTATGATGGATTCTACGATGGATTCTACGATGGATTCTATCGATGGATTCTATGATGGATTCTACGATGGATTCTATGATGGATTCTACGATGGATTCTATGATGGATTCTACGATGGATTCTATGATGGATTCTACGATGGATTCTACGATGGATTCTATGATGGATTCTATGATGGATTCTATGATGGATTCTACGATGGATTCTACGATGGATTCTATGATGGATTCTACGATGGATTCTATGATGGATTCTATGATGGATTCTATGATGGATTCTACGATGGATTCTACGATGGATTCTACGATGGATTCTATGATGGATTCTACGATGGATTCTACGATGGATTCTATGATGGATTCTATGATGGATTCTACGATGGATTCTACGATGGATTCTACGATGGATTCTATGATGGATTCTACGATGGATTCTATGATGGATTCTACGATGGATTCTACGATGGATTCTATGATGGATTCTACGATGGATTCTATGATGGATTCTATGATGGATTCTACGATGGATTCTACGATGGATTCTATGATGGATTCTACGATGGATTCTATGATGGATTCTATGATGGATTCTATGATGGATTCTATGATGGATTCTACGATGGATTCTATGATGGATTCTACGATGGATTCTATGATGGATTCTATGATGGATTCTATGATGGATTCTATGATGGATTCTACGATGGATTCTACGATGGATTCTACGATGGATTCTATGATGGATTCTATGATGGATTCTATGATGGATTCTACGATGGATTCTACGATGGATTCTATGATGGATTCTATGATGGATTCTATGATGGATTCTACGATGGATTCTACGATGGATTCTACGATGGATTCTATGATGGATTCTACGATGGATTCTACGATGGATTCTACGATGGATTCTATGATGGATTCTATGATGGATTCTATGATGGATTCTATGATGGATTCTACGATGGATTCTATGATGGATTCTATGATGGATTCTATGATGGATTCTACGATGGATTCTACGATGGATTCTACGATGGATTCTATGATGGATTCTACGATGGATTCTACGATGGATTCTACGATGGATTCTACGATGGATTCTACGATGGATTCTACGATGGATTCTATGATGGATTCTATGATGGATTCTACGATGGATTCTATGATGGATTCTATGATGGATTCTACGATGGATTCTACGATGGATTCTACGATGGATTCTACGATGGATTCTATGATGGATTCTACGATGGATTCTACGATGGATTCTATGATGGATTCTATGATGGATTCTATGATGGATTCTATGATGGATTCTACGATGGATTCTACGATGGATTCTACGATGGATTCTATGATGGATTCTACGATGGATTCTACGATGGATTCTACGATGGATTCTATGATGGATTCTATGATGGATTCTATGATGGATTCTACGATGGATTCTACGATGGATTCTATGATGGATTCTACGATGGATTCTACGATGGATTCTATGATGGATTCTACGATGGATTCTAGGATGGATTCTACGATGGATTCTATGATGGATTCTATGATGGATTCTATGATGGATTCTACGATGGATTCTATGATGGATTCTAGGATGGATTCTAGGATGGATTCTATGATGGATTCTATGATGGATTCTATGATGGATTCTACGATGGATTCTATGATGGATTCTACGATGGATTCTATGATGGATTCTATGATGGATTCTACGATGGATTCTACGATGGATTCTATGATGGATTCTATGATGGATTCTATGATGGATTCTACGATGGATTCTACGATGGATTCTACGATGGATTCTATGATGGATTCTACGATGGATTCTACGATGGATTCTACGATGGATTCTATGATGGATTCTATGATGGATTCTATGATGGATTCTACGATGGATTCTATGATGGATTCTATGATGGATTCTATGATGGATTCTATGATGGATTCTACGATGGATTCTACGATGGATTCTATGATGGATTCTATGATGGATTCTATGATGGATTCTATGATGGATTCTATGATGGATTCTACGATGGATTCTACGATGGATTCTACGATGGATTCTACGATGGATTCTACGATGGATTCTACGATGGATTCTACGATGGATTCTACGATGGATTCTACGATGGATTCTATGATGGATTCTATGATGGATTCTATGATGGATTCTATGATGGATTCTATGATGGATTCTATGATGGATTCTACGATGGATTCTACGATGGATTCTACGATGGATTCTACGATGGATTCTATGATGGATTCTATGATGGATTCTACGATGGATTCTATGATGGATTCTATGATGGATTCTATGATGGATTCTACGATGGATTCTACGATGGATTCTACGATGGATTCTATGATGGATTCTATGATGGATTCTATGATGGATTCTATGATGGATTCTACGATGGATTCTACGATGGATTCTACGATGGATTCTACGATGGATTCTATGATGGATTCTATGATGGATTCTACGATGGATTCTATGATGGATTCTATGATGGATTCTACGATGGATTCTACGATGGATTCTACGATGGATTCTATGATGGATTCTATGATGGATTCTATGATGGATTCTACGATGGATTCTATGATGGATTCTACGATGGATTCTACGATGGATTCTACGATGGATTCTACGATGGATTCTATGATGGATTCTATGATGGATTCTACGATGGATTCTACGATGGATTCTATGATGGATTCTACGATGGATTCTACGATGGATTCTATGATGGATTCTACGATGGATTCTATGATGGATTCTATGATGGATTCTATGATGGATTCTACGATGGATTCTATGATGGATTCTATGATGGATTCTATGATGGATTCTATGATGGATTCTACGATGGATTCTACGATGGATTCTATGATGGATTCTATGATGGATTCTATGATGGATTCTACGATGGATTCTATGATGGATTCTACGATGGATTCTACGATGGATTCTACGATGGATTCTACGATGGATTCTACGATGGATTCTACGATGGATTCTACGATGGATTCTATGATGGATTCTATGATGGATTCTACGATGGATTCTACGATGGATTCTATGATGGATTCTATGATGGATTCTACGATGGATTCTACGATGGATTCTATGATGGATTCTATGATGGATTCTATGATGGATTCTATGATGGATTCTACGATGGATTCTATGATGGATTCATGATGGATTCTATGATGGATTCTATGATGGATTCTATGATGGATTCTACGATGGATTCTATGATGGATTCTATGATGGATTCTATGATGGATTCTACGATGGATTCTATGATGGATTCTACGATGGATTCTATGATGGATTCTATGATGGATTCTATGATGGATTCTACGATGGATTCTATGATGGATTCTACGATGGATTCTATGATGGATTCTATGATGGATTCTATGATGGATTCTACGATGGATTCTATGATGGATTCTATGATGGATTCTACGATGGATTCTACGATGGATTCTACGATGGATTCTATGATGGATTCTACGATGGATTCTACGATGGATTCTATGATGGATTCTACGATGGATTCTACGATGGATTCTATGATGGATTCTACGATGGATTCTATGATGGATTCTACGATGGATTCTATGATGGATTCTACGATGGATTCTAGGATGGATTCTATGATGGATTCTATGATGGATTCTATGATGGATTCTATGATGGATTCTACGATGGATTCTATGATGGATTCTATGATGGATTCTACGATGGATTCTATGATGGATTCTATGATGGATTCTACGATGGATTCTATGATGGATTCTATGATGGATTCTATGATGGATTCTATGATGGATTCTACGATGGATTCTATGATGGATTCTACCATGGATTCTACGATGGATTCTATGATGGATTCTATGATGGATTCTACGATGGATTCTACCATGGATTCTACGATGGATTCTATGATGGATTCTACGATGGATTCTACGATGGATTCTATGATGGATTCTACGATGGATTCTATGATGGATTCTATGATGGATTCTACGATGGATTCTATGATGGATTCTATGATGGATTCTACGATGGATTCTACGATGGATTCTATGATGGATTCTATGATGGATTCTACGATGGATTCTACGATGGATTCTACGATGGATTCTATGATGGATTCTACGATGGATTCTACGATGGATTCTATGATGGATTCTATGATGGATTCTATGATGGATTCTATGATGGATTCTATGATGGATTCTATGATGGATTCTACGATGGATTCTATGATGGATTCTACGATGGATTCTAGGATGGATTCTATGATGGATTCTATGATGGATTCTATGATGGATTCTATGATGGATTCTACGATGGATTCTATGATGGATTCTATGATGGATTCTACGATGGATTCTATGATGGATTCTATGATGGATTCTACGATGGATTCTATGATGGATTCTATGATGGATTCTATGATGGATTCTATGATGGATTCTACGATGGATTCTATGATGGATTCTACCATGGATTCTACGATGGATTCTATGATGGATTCTATGATGGATTCTACGATGGATTCTACCATGGATTCTACGATGGATTCTATGATGGATTCTACGATGGATTCTACGATGGATTCTATGATGGATTCTACGATGGATTCTACGATGGATTCTACGATGGATTCTACGATGGATTCTATGATGGATTCTACGATGGATTCTATGATGGATTCTATGATGGATTCTATGATGGATTCTATGATGGATTCTATGATGGATTCTACGATGGATTCTGCGATGGATTCTATGATGGATTCTATGATGGATTCTACGATGGATTCTACGATGGATTCTACGATGGATTCTATGATGGATTCTACGATGGATTCTACGATGGATTCTATGATGGATTCTATGATGGATTCTATGATGGATTCTATGATGGATTCTATGATGGATTCTACGATGGATTCTACGATGGATTCTACGATGGATTCTACGATGGATTCTATGATGGATTCTATGATGGATTCTACGATGGATTCTATGATGGATTCTACGATGGATTCTACGATGGATTCTACGATGGATTCTACGATGGATTCTACGATGGATTCTATGATGGATTCTATGATGGATTCTATGATGGATTCTATGATGGATTCTATGATGGATTCTATGATGGATTCTACGATGGATTCTATGATGGATTCTACGATGGATTCTACGATGGATTCTATGATGGATTCTACGATGGATTCTATGATGGATTCTACGATGGATTCTACGATGGATTCTATGATGGATTCTATGATGGATTCTACGATGGATTCTACGATGGATTCTATGATGGATTCTATGATGGATTCTATGATGGATTCTACGATGGATTCTATGATGGATTCTACGATGGATTCTATGATGGATTCTACGATGGATTCTACGATGGATTCTATGATGGATTCTATGATGGATTCTATGATGGATTCTATGATGGATTCTACGATGGATTCTATGATGGATTCTACGATGGATTCTATGATGGATTCTATGATGGATTCTACGATGGATTCTATGATGGATTCTATGATGGATTCTACGATGGATTCTACGATGGATTCTACGATGGATTCTATGATGGATTCTACGATGGTTTTATGATGGATTCTATGATGGATTCTACGATGGATTCTATGATGGATTCTATGATGGATTCTACGATGGATTCTATGATGGATTCTATGATGGATTCTATGATGGATTCTATGATGGATTCTACGATGGATTCTATGATGGATTCTATGATGGATTCTATGATGGATTCTATGATGGATTCTACGATGGATTCTACGATGGATTCTATGATGGATTCTATGATGGATTCTATGATGGATTCTAGGATGGATTCTATGATGGATTCTATGATGGATTCTACGATGGATTCTATGATGGATTCTATGATGGATTCTATGATGGATTCTACGATGGATTCTACGATGGATTCTATGATGGATTCTATGATGGATTCTACGATGGATTCTATGATGGATTCTACGATGGATTCTATGATGGATTCTACGATGGATTCTACGATGGATTCTATGATGGATTCTACGATGGATTCTATGATGGATTCTACGATGGATTCTATGATGGATTCTACGATGGATTCTACGATGGATTCTACGATGGATTCTATGATGGATTCTATGATGGATTCTATGATGGATTCTACGATGGATTCTATGATGGATTCTATGATGGATTCTACGATGGATTCTATGATGGATTCTATGATGGATTCTACGATGGATTCTATGATGGATTCTACGATGGATTCTATGATGGATTCTATGATGGATTCTACGATGGATTCTATGATGGATTCTATGATGGAATCTATGATGGATTCTACGATGGATTCTACGATGGATTCTACGATGGATTCTACGATGGATTCTATGATGGATTCTATGATGGATTCTACGATGGATTCTACGATGGATTCTACGATGGATTCTATGATGGATTCTATGATGGATTCTATGATGGATTCTACGATGGATTCTATGATGGATTCTATGATGGATTCTACGATGGATTCTATGATGGATTCTATGATGGATTCTACGATGGATTCTATGATGGATTCTACGATGGATTCTATGATGGATTCTATGATGGATTCTACGATGGATTCTATGATGGATTCTATGATGGATTCTATGATGGATTCTATGATGGATTCTATGATGGATTCTACGATGGATTCTACGATGGATTCTATGATGGATTCTATGATGGATTCTATGATGGATTCTATGATGGATTCTACGATGGATTCTATGATGGATTCTATGATGGATTCTATGATGGATTCTATGATGGATTCTACGATGGATTCTATGATGGATTCTATGATGGATTCTACGATGGATTCTACGATGGATTCTACGATGGATTCTACGATGGATTCTATGATGGATTCTACGATGGATTCTATGATGGATTCTATGATGGATTCTACGATGGATTCTATGATGGATTCTATGATGGATTCTATGATGGATTCTATGATGGATTCTATGATGGATTCTATGATGGATTCTACGATGGATTCTATGATGGATTCTACGATGGATTCTATGATGGATTCTACGATGGATTCTATGATGGATTCTATGATGGATTCTACGATGGATTCTAAGATGGATTCTACGATGGATTCTATGATGGATTCTACGATGGATTCTATGATGGATTCTACGATGGATTCTATGATGGATTCTACGATGGATTCTACGATGGATTCTATGATGGATTCTATGATGGATTCTATGATGGATTCTACGATGGATTCTACGATGGATTCTATGATGGATTCTATGATGGATTCTATGATGGATTCTACGATGGATTCTATGATGGATTCTATGATGGATTCTATGATGGATTCTACGATGGATTCTACGATGGATTCTATGATGGATTCTACGATGGATTCTATGATGGATTCTATGATGGATTCTATGATGGATTCTACGATGGATTCTATGATGGATTCTATGATGGATTCTATGATGGATTCTATGATGGATTCTACGATGGATTCTATGATGGATTCTACGATGGATTCTATGATGGATTCTATGATGGATTCTACGATGGATTCTATGATGGATTCTATGATGGATTCTACGATGGATTCTATGATGGATTCTATGATGGATTCTACGATGGATTCTATGATGGATTCTATGATGGATTCTACGATGGATTCTATGATGGATTCTATGATGGATTCTATGATGGATTCTAGGATGGATTCTATGATGGATTCTATGATGGATTCTACGATGGATTCTACGATGGATTCTACGACGGATTCTATGATGGATTCCACGATGGATTCTATGATGGATTCTATGATGGATTCTACGATGGATTCTACGATGGATTCTACGATGGATTCTATGATGGATTCTACGATGGATTCTATGATGGATTCTATGATGGATTCTACGATGGATTCTATGAAGGATTCTACGATGGATTCTATGATGGATTCTACGATGGATTCTATGATGGATTCTATGATGGATTCTACGATGGATTCTATGATGGATTCTATGATGGATTCTATGATGGATTCTACGATGGATTCTACGATGGATTCTACGATGGATTCTACGATGGATTCTACGATGGATTCTACGATGGATTCTACGATGGATTCTATGATGGATTCTATGATGGATTCTATGATGGATTCTATGATGGATTCTATGATGGATTCTACGATGGATTCTACGATGGATTCTACGATGGATTCTACGATGGATTCTATGATGGATTCTATGATGGATTCTACGATGGATTCTATGATGGATTCTATGATGGATTCTATGATGGATTCTATGATGGATTCTACGATGGATTCTATGATGGATTCTACGATGGATTCTATGATGGATTCTATGATGGATTCTATGATGGATTCTACGATGGATTCTACGATGGATTCTACGATGGATTCTATGATGGATTCTACGATGGATTCTATGATGGATTCTACGATGGATTCTATGATGGATTCTATGATGGATTCTATGATGGATTCTATGATGGATTCTATGATGGATTCTACGATGGATTCTATGATGGATTCTATGATGGATTCTATGATGGATTCTATGATGGATTCTACGATGGATTCTATGATGGATTCTATGATGGATTCTATGATGGATTCTATGATGGATTCTACGATGGATTCTACGATGGATTCTATGATGGATTCTACGATGGATTCTATGATGGATTCTATGATGGATTCTACGATGGATTCTATGATGGATTCTACGATGGATTCTATGATGGATTCTATGATGGATTCTATGATGGATTCTATGATGGATTCTACGATGGATTCTATGATGGATTCTATGATGGATTCTACGATGGATTCTACGATGGATTCTATGATGGATTCTATGATGGATTCTATGATGGATTCTATGATGGATTCTATGATGGATTCTATGATGGATTCTACGATGGATTCTACGATGGATTCTACGATGGATTCTACGATGGATTCTACGATGGATTCTACGATGGATTCTACGATGGATTCTACGATGGATTCTATGATGGATTCTATGATGGATTCTATGATGGATTCTATGATGGATTCTACGATGGATTCTATGATGGATTCTATGATGGATTCTACGATGGATTCTATGATGGATTCTATGATGGATTCTACGATGGATTCTATGATGGATTCTATGATGGATTCTACGATGGATTCTATGATGGATTCTATGATGGATTCTACGATGGATTCTATGATGGATTCTATGATGGATTCTACGATGGATTCTATGATGGATTCTATGATGGATTCTACGATGGATTCTACGATGGATTCTATGATGGATTCTACGATGGATTCTATGATGGATTCTATGATGGATTCTATGATGGATTCTATGATGGATTCTACGATGGATTCTACGATGGATTCTATGATGGATTCTATGATGGATTCTATGATGGATTCTATGATGGATTCTATGATGGATTCTACGATGGATTCTACGATGGATTCTACGATGGATTCTATGATGGATTCTACGATGGATTCTATGATGGATTCTATGATGGATTCTATGATGGATTCTATGATGGATTCTATGATGGATTCTACGATGGATTCTACGATGGATTCTATGATGGATTCTACGATGGATTCTATGATGGATTCTATGATGGATTCTATGATGGATTCTATGATGGATTCTACGATGGATTCTACGATGGATTCTACGATGGATTCTACGATGGATTCTACGATGGATTCTACGATGGATTCTACGATGGATTCTACGATGGATTCTATGATGGATTCTATGATGGATTCTATGATGGATTCTATGATGGATTCTACGATGGATTCTACGATGGATTCTATGATGGATTCTACGATGGATTCTATGATGGATTCTATGATGGATTCTATGATGGATTCTATGATGGATTCTACGATGGATTCTACGATGGATTCTACGATGGATTCTACGATGGATTCTATGATGGATTCTACGATGGATTCTATGATGGATTCTATGATGGATTCTATGATGGATTCTACGATGGATTCTATGATGGATTCTACGATGGATTCTACGATGGATTCTATGATGGATTCTATGATGGATTCTACGATGGATTCTACGATGGATTCTACGATGGATTCTATGATGGATTCTATGATGGATTCTATGATGGATTCTATGATGGATTCTACGATGGATTCTACGATGGATTCTACGATGGATTCTATGATGGATTCTACGATGGATTCTATGATGGATTCTACGATGGATTCTATGATGGATTCTATGATGGATTCTACGATGGATTCTACGATGGATTCTACGATGGATTCTACGATGGATTCTACGATGGATTCTATGATGGATTCTATGATGGAATCTATGATGGATTCTACGATGGATTCTACGATGGATTCTATGATGGATTCTACGATGGATTCTAGGATGGATTCTACGATGGATTCTACGATGGATTCTAGGATGGATTCTACGATGGATTCTATGATGGATTCTATGATGGATTCTATGATGGATTCTACGATGGATTCTACGATGGATTCTATGATGGATTCTATGATGGATTCTATGATGGATTCTATGATGGATTCTAGGATGGATTCTACGATGGATTCTACGATGGATTCTACGATGGATTCTACGATGGATTCTACGATGGATTCTACGAGGATTCTACGATGGATTCTACGATGGATTCTACGATGGATTCTACGATGGATTCTACGATGGATTCTACGATGGATTCTACGATGGATTCTACGATGGATTCTACGATGGATTCTACGATGGATTCTACGATGGATTCTACGATGGATTCTACGATGGATTCTACGATGGATTCTACGATGGATTCTATGATGGATTCTATGATGGATTCTACGATGGATTCTACGATGGATTCTACGATGGATTCTATGATGGATTCTACGATGGATTCTATGATGGATTCTACGATGGATTCTACGATGGATTCTACGATGGATTCTATGATGGATTCTATGATGGATTCTACGATGGATTCTACGATGGATTCTACGATGGATTCTATGATGGATTCTATGATGGATTCTACGATGGATTCTACGATGGATTCTACGATGGATTCTATGATGGATTCTATGATGGATTCTACGATGGATTCTACGATGGATTCTACGATGGATTCTATGATGGATTCTATGATGGATTCTACGATGGATTCTACGATGGATTCTATGATGGATTCTATGATGGATTCTACGATGGATTCTATGATGGATTCTATGATGGATTCTATGATGGATTCTACGATGGATTCTATGATGGATTCTATGATGGATTCTATGATGGATTCTATGATGGATTCTACGATGGATTCTACGATGGATTCTATGATGGATTCTATGATGGATTCTACGATGGATTCTATGATGGATTCTATGATGGATTCTATGATGGATTCTATGATGGATTCTATGATGGATTCTACGATGGATTCTACGATGGATTCTATGATGGATTCTATGATGGATTCTATGATGGATTCTACGATGGATTCTATGATGGATTCTATGATGGATTCTATGATGGATTCTATGATGGATTCTATGATGGATTCTATGATGGATTCTACGATGGATTCTATGATGGATTCTACGATGGATTCTACGATGGATTCTATGATGGATTCTACGATGGATTCTACGATGGATTCTATGATGGATTCTATGATGGATTCTACGATGGATTCTACGATGGATTCTACGATGGATTCTATGATGGATTCTACGATGGATTCTATGATGGATTCTACGATGGATTCTATGATGGATTCTATGATGGATTCTATGATGGATTCTACGATGGATTCTACGATGGATTCTACGATGGATTCTATGATGGATTCTACGATGGATTCTATGATGGATTCTATGATGGATTCTACGATGGATTCTATGATGGATTCTACGATGGATTCTATGATGGATTCTATGATGGATTCTACGATGGATTCTATGATGGATTCTATGATGGATTCTATGATGGATTCTATGATGGATTCTGTGATGGATTCTGTGATGGATTCTATGATGGATTCTACGATGGATTCTACGATGGATTCTACGATGGATTCTATGATGGATTCTATGATGGATTCTACTGATGGATTCTACGATGGATTCTACGATGGATTCTACGATGGATTCTACGATGGATTCTACGATGGATTCTACGATGGATTCTACGATGGATTCTACGATGGATTTACGATGGATTCTACGATGGATTCTACGATGGATTCTACGATGGATTCTACGATGGATTCTACGATGGATTCTACGATGGATTCTACGATGGATTCTACGATGGATTCTACGATGGATTCTACGATGGATTCTATGATGGATTCTACGATGGATTCTACGATGGATTCTATGATGGATTCTACGATGGATTCTATGATGGATTCTATGATGGATTCTATGATGGATTCTATGATGGATTCTACGATGGATTCTACGATGGATTCTACAATGGATTCTACGATGGATTCTATGATGGATTCTATGATGGATTCTACGATGGATTCTACGATGGATTCTACGATGGATTCTACGATGGATTCTATGATGGATTCTACGATGGATTCTATGATGGATTCTATGATGGATTCTACGATGGATTCTATGATGGATTCTACGATGGATTCTATGATGGATTCTATGATGGATTCTATGATGGATTCTATGATGGATTCTATTATGGATTCTATGATGGATTCTACGATGGATTCTACGATGGATTCTATGATGGATTCTACGATGGATTCTATGATGGATTCTATGATGGATTCTACGATGGATCTATGATGGATTCTATGATGGATTCTATGATGGATTCTACGATGGATTCTACGATGGATTCTATGATGGATTCTATGATGGATTCTACGATGGATTCTATGATGGATTCTACGATGGATTCTATGATGGATTCTATGATGGATTCTATGATGGATTCTATGATGGATTCTACGATGGATTCTATGATGGATTCTACGATGGATTCTATGATGGATTCTACGATGGATTCTACGATGGATTCTACGATGGATTCTATGATGGATTCTATGATGGATTCTATGATGATTCTACGATGGATTCTACGATGGATTCTATGATGGATTCTACGATGGATTCTATGATGGATTCTATGATGGATTCTATGATGGATTCTATGATGGATTCTACGATGGATTCTACGATGGATTCTACGATGGATTCTATGATGGATTCTATGATGGATTCTACGATGGATTCTATGATGATTCTATGATGGATTCTACGATGGATTCTATGATGGATTCTACGATGGATTCTACGATGGATTCTATGATGGATTCTATGATGGATTCTATGATGGATTCTACGATGGATTCTATGATGGATTCTACGATGGATTCTACGATGGATTCTACGATGGATTCTATGATGGATTCTATGATGGATTCTACGATGGATTCTACGATGGATTCTACGATGGATTCTATGATGGATTCTATGATGGATTCTATGATGGATTCTACGATGGATTCTACGATGGATTCTATGATGGATTCTATGATGGATTCTACGATGGATTCTACGATGGATTCTACGATGGATTCTATGATGGATTCTATGATGGATTCTATGATGGATTCTACGATGGATTCTACGATGGATTCTACGATGGATTCTATGATGGATTCTACGATGGATTCTATGATGGATTCTATGATGGATTCTATGATGGATTCTATGATGGATTCTATGATGATTCTACGATGGATTCTACGATGGATTCTACGATGGATTCTATGATGGATTCTACGATGGATTCTACGATGGATTCTATGATGGATTCTACGATGGATTCTATGATGGATTCTATGATGGATTCTATGATGGATTCTATGATGGATTCTACGATGGATTCTACGATGGATTCTATGATGGATTCTATGATGGATTCTATGATGGATTCTATGATGGATTCTATGATGGATTCTACGATGGATTCTACGATGGATTCTACGATGGATTCTACGATGGATTCTACGATGGATTCTACGATGGATTCTACGATGGATTCTACGATGGATTCTACGATGGATTCTACGATGGATTCTACGATGGATTCTACGATGGATTCTACGATGGATTCTACGATGGATTCTATGATGGATTCTACGATGGATTCTACGATGGATTCTATGATGGATTCTATGATGGATTCTACGATGGATTCTACGATGGATTCTATGATGGATTCTATGAGGATTCTATGATGGATTCTACGATGGATTCTACGATGGATTCTATGATGGATTCTATGATGGATTCTATGATGGATTCTATGATGGATTCTATGATGGATTCTACGATGGATTCTACGATGGATTCTACGATGGATTCTATGATGGATTCTACGATGGATTCTATGATGGATTCTACGATGGATTCTATGATGGATTCTACGATGGATTCTATGATGGATTCTATGATGATTCTACGATGGATTCTATGATGGATTCTACGATGGATTCTATGATGGATTCTATGATGGATTCTACGATGGATTCTATGATGGATTCTACGATGGATTCTATGATGGATTCTATGATGGATTCTATGATGGATTCTACGATGGATTCTATGATGGATTCTACGATGGATTCTACGATGGATTCTATGATGGATTCTATGATGGATTCTATGATGGATTCTACGATGGATTCTACGATGGATTCTATGATGGATTCTATGATGGATTCTATGATGGATTCTATGATGGATTCTACGATGGATTCTATGATGGATTCTACGATGGATTCTATGATGGATTCTATGATGGATTCTACGATGGATTCTATGATGGATTCTATGATGGATTCTATGATGGATTCTACGATGGATTTACGATGGATTCTACGATGGATTCCTACGATGGATTCTATGATGGATTCTATGATGGATTCTACGATGGATTCTACGATGGATTCTACGATGGATTCTATGATGGATTCTATGATGGATTCTACGATGGATTCTACGATGGATTCTACGATGGATTCTACGATGGATTCTACGATGGATTCTACGATGGATTCTATGATGGATTCTATGATGGATTCTATGATGGATTCTACGATGGATTCTATGCATGGATTCTACGATGGATTCTACGATGGATTCTATGATGGATTCTACGATGGATTCTATGATGGATTCTATGATGGATTCTACGATGGATTCTACGATGGATTCTACGATGGATTCTTCGATGGATTCTACGATGGATTCTATGATGGATTCTACGATGGATTCTATGATGGATTCTATGATGGAATCCATCGTAGAATCCATCGTAGAATCCATCGTAGAATCCATCGTAGAATCCATCGTAGAATCCATCATAGAATCCATCATAGAATCCATCGTAGAATCCATCATAGAATCCATCGTAGAATCCATCGTAGAATCCATCATAGAATCCATCGTAGAATCCATCATAGAATCCATCATAGAATCCATCATAGAATCCATCGTAGAATCCATCGTAGAATCCATCGTAGAATCCATCGTAGAATCCATCGTAGAATCCATCGTAGAATCCATCATAGAATCCATCATAGAATCCATCGTAGAATCCATCGTAGAATCCATCGTAGAATCCATCATAGAATCCATCATAGAATCCATCGTAGAATCCATCGTAGAATCCATCGTAGAATCCATCGTAGAATCCATCATAGAATCCATCATAGAATCCATCATAGAATCCATCGTAGAATCCATCATAGAATCCATCATAGAATCCATCGTAGAATCCATCATAGAATCCATCGTAGAATCCATCATAGAATCCATCATAGAATCCATCATAGAATCCATCATAGAATCCATCGTAGAATCCATCGTAGAATCCATCATAGAATCCATCATAGAATCCATCATAGAATCCATCGTAGAATCCATCGTAGAATCCATCATAGAATCCATCGTAGAATCCATCATAGAATCCATCATAGAATCCATCATAGAATCCATCGTAGAATCCATCATAGAATCCATCGTAGAATCCATCATAGAATCCATCATAGAATCCATCGTAGAATCCATCATAGAATCCATCGTAGAATCCATCATAGAATCCATCATAGAATCCATCGTAGAATCCATCATAGAATCCATCGTAGAATCCATCATAGAATCCATCGTAGAATCCATCATAGAATCCATCGTAGAATCCATCGTAGAATCCATCGTAGAATCCATCATAGAATCCATCATAGAATCCATCATAGAATCCATCATAGAATCCATCATAGAATCCATCGTAGAATCCATCGTAGAATCCATCATAGAATCCATCATAGAATCCATCATAGAATCCATCGTAGAATCCATCGTAGAATCCATCATAGAATCCATCATAGAATCCATCGTAGAATCCATCGTAGAATCCATCATAGAATCCATCGTAGAATCCATCGTAGAATCCATCGTAGAATCCATCGTAGAATCCATCGTAGAATCCATCGTAGAATCCATCGTAGAATCCATCGTAGAATCCATCGTAGAATCCATCGTAGAATCCATCGTAGAATCCATCGTAGAATCCATCGTAGAATCCATCGTAGAATCCATCATAGAATCCATCATAGAATCCATCATAGAATCCATCATAGAATCCATCATAGAATCCATCGTAGAATCCATCGTAGAATCCATCATAGAATCCATCATAGAATCCATCATAGAATCCATCATAGAATCCATCGTAGAATCCATCATAGAATCCATCGTAGAATCCATCGTAGAATCCATCATAGAATCCATCGTAGAATCCATCGTAGAATCCATCGTAGAATCCATCATAGAATCCATCATAGAATCCATCATAGAATCCATCATAGAATCCATCATAGAATCCATCGTAGAATCCATCATAGAATCCATCGTAGAATCCATCGTAGAATCCATCGTAGAATCCATCATAGAATCCATCATAGAATCCATCATAGAATCCATCGTAGAATCCATCGTAGAATCCATCGTAGAATCCATCATAGAATCCATCATAGAATCCATCGTAGAATCCATCGTAGAATCCATCATAGAATCCATCATAGAATCCATCATAGAATCCATCGTAGAATCCATCGTAGAATCCATCGTAGAATCCATCATAGAATCCATCATAGAATCCATCGTAGAATCCATCGTAGAATCCATCGTAGAATCCATCATAGAATCCATCGTAGAATCCATCATAGAATCCATCATAGAATCCATCATAGAATCCATCGTAGAATCCATCGTAGAATCCATCATAGAATCCATCGTAGAATCCATCATAGAATCCATCATAGAATCCATCGTAGAATCCATCATAGAATCCATCATAGAATCCATCGTAGAATCCATCGTAGAATCCATCGTAGAATCCATCATAGAATCCATCATAGAATCCATCATAGAATCCATCATAGAATCCATCGTAGAATCCATCATAGAATCCATCGTAGAATCCATCGTAGAATCCATCATAGAATCCATCATAGAATCCATCATAGAATCCATCGTAGAATCCATCGTAGAATCCATCGTAGAATCCATCATAGAATCCATCGTAGAATCCATCATAGAATCCATCGTAGAATCCATCATAGAATCCATCATAGAATCCATCATAGAATCCATCATAGAATCCATCGTAGAATCCATCATAGAATCCATCGTAGAATCCATCATAGAATCCATCATAGAATCCATCGTAGAATCCATCGTAGAATCCATCATAGAATCCATCATAGAATCCATCATAGAATCCATCGTAGAATCCATCATAGAATCCATCATAGAATCCATCGTAGAATCCATCATAGAATCCATCGTAGAATCCATCGTAGAATCCATCATAGAATCCATAATAGAATCCATCATAGAATCCATCATAGAATCCATCATAGAATCCATCATAGAATCCATCGTAGAATCCATCATAGAATCCATCGTAGAATCCATCATAGAATCCATCATAGAATCCATCGTAGAATCCATCATAGAATCCATCGTAGAATCCATCGTAGAATCCATCGTAGAATCCATCGTAGAATCCATCATAGAATCCATCATAGAATCCATCGTAGAATCCATTGTAGAATCCATCGTAGAATCCATCGTAGAATCCATCATAGAATCCATCATAGAATCCATCATAGAATCCATCATAGAATCCATCGTAGAATCCATCATAGAATCCATCGTAGAATCCATCGTAGAATCCATCATAGAATCCATCGTAGAATCCATCGTAGAATCCATCGTAGAATCCATCGTAGAATCCATCGTAGAATCCATCGTAGAATCCATCGTAGAATCCATCGTAGAATCCATCGTAGAATCCATCGTAGAATCCATCGTAGAATCCATCGTAGAATCCATCGTAGAATCCATCGTAGAATCCATCGTAGAATCCATCGTAGAATCCATCGTAGAATCCATCGTAGAATCCATCGTAGAATCCATCATAGAATCCATCATAGAATCCATCGTAGAATCCATCGTAGAATCCATCGTAGAATCCATCATAGAATCCATCACAGAATCCATCACAGAATCCATCATAGAATCCATCATAGAATCCATCATAGAATCCATCATAGAATCCATCGTAGAATCCATCATAGAATCCATCATAGAATCCATCGTAGAATCCATCATAGAATCCATCGTAGAATCCATCATAGAATCCATCATAGAATCCCATCGTAGAATCCATCATAGAATCCATCGTAGAATCCATCGTAGAATCCATCGTAGAATCCATCATAGAATCCATCATAGAATCCATCATAGAATCCATCGTAGAATCCATCATAGAATCCATCGTAGAATCCATCATAGAATCCATCGTAGAATCCATCGTAGAATCCATCGTAGAATCCATCATAGAATCCATCATAGAATCCATCGTAGAATCCATCGTAGAATCCATCATAGAATCCATCGTAGAATCCATCGTAGAATCCATCATAGAATCCATCGTAGAATCCATCATAGAATCCATCATAGAATCCATCATAGAATCCATCATAGAATCCATCATAGAATCCATCATAGAATCCATCGTAGAATCCATCATAGAATCCATCATAGAATCCATCATAGAATCCATCGTAGAATCCATCGTAGAATCCATCATAGAATCCATCATAGAATCCATCATAGAATCCATCATAGAATCCATCATAGAATCCATCGTAGAATCCATCATAGAATCCATCATAGAATCCATCGTAGAATCCATCGTAGAATCCATCATAGAATCCATCATAGAATCCATCATAGAATCCATCATAGAATCCATCGTAGAATCCATCATAGAATCCATCATAGAATCCATCATAGAATCCATCGTAGAATCCATCATAGAATCCATCATAGAATCCATCGTAGAATCCATCGTAGAATCCATCATAGAATCCATCATAGAATCCATCGTAGAATCCATCGTAGAATCCATCGTAGAATCCATCATAGAATCCATCATAGAATCCATCGTAGAATCCATCGTAGAATCCATCGTAGAATCCATCATAGAATCCATCATAGAATCCATCGTAGAATCCATCGTAGAATCCATCGTAGAATCCATCATAGAATCCATCATAGAATCCATCGTAGAATCCATCGTAGAATCCATCGTAGAATCCATCATAGAATCCATCGTAGAATCCATCATAGAATCCATCGTAGAATCCATCGTAGAATCCATCGTAGAATCCATCATAGAATCCATCATAGAATCCATCGTAGAATCCATCGTAGAATCCATCGTAGAATCCATCGTAGAATCCATCGTAGAATCCATCGTAGAATCCATCGTAGAATCCATCGTAGAATCCATCGTAGAATCCATCGTAGAATCCATCGTAGAATCCATCGTAGAATCCATCGTAGAATCCATCGTAGAATCCATCGTAGAATCCATCGTAGAATCCATCGTAGAATCCATCGTAGAATCCATCGTAGAATCCATCGTAGAATCCATCGTAGAATCCATCTAGAATCCATCATAGAATCCATCATAGAATCCATCATAGAATCCATCATAGAATCCATCGTAGAATCCATCGTAGAATCCATCATAGAATCCATCATAGAATCCATCATAGAATCCATCGTAGAATCCATCCTAGAATCCATCGTAGAATCCATCGTAGAATCCATCCTAGAATCCATCGTAGAATCCATCATAGAATCCATCGTAGAATCCATCGTAGAATCCATCATAGATTCCATCATAGAATCCATCATAGAATCCATCGTAGAATCCATCGTAGAATCCATCGTAGAATCCATCGTAGAATCCATCGTAGAATCCATCATAGAATCCATCATAGAATCCATCGTAGAATCCATCATAGAATCCATCGTAGAATCCATCATAGAATCCATCGTAGAATCCATCGTAGAATCCATCGTAGAATCCATCATAGAATCCATCATAGAATCCATCATAGAATCCATCATAGAATCCATCGTAGAATCCATCGTAGAATCCATCGTAGAATCCATCATAGAATCCATCATAGAATCCATCGTAGAATCCATCGTAGAATCCATCATAGAATCCATCGTAGAATCCATCATAGAATCCATCATAGAATCCATCATAGAATCCATCGTAGAATCCATCATAGAATCCATCGTAGAATCCATCGTAGAATCCATCGTAGAATCCATCGTAGAATCCATCATAGAATCCATCATAGAATCCATCATAGAATCCATCATAGAATCCATCGTAGAATCCATCATAGAATCCATCGTAGAATCCATCGTAGAATCCATCATAGAATCCATCATAGAATCCATCATAGAATCCATCATAGAATCCATCGTAGAATCCATCGTAGAATCCATCGTAGAATCCATCGTAGAATCCATCGTAGAATCCATCGTAGAATCCATCGTAGAATCCATCGTAGAATCCATCATAGAATCCATCATAGAATCCATCATAGAATCCATCATAGAATCCATCGTAGAATCCATCATAGAATCCATCGTAGAATCCATCGTAGAATCCATCATAGAATCCATCATAGAATCCATCATAGAATCCATCATAGAATCCATCATAGAATCCATCGTAGAATCCATCATAGAATCCATCGTAGAATCCATCGTAGAATCCATCGTAGAATCCATCATAGAATCCATCATAGAATCCATCATAGAATCCATCATAGAATCCATCATAGAATCCATCGTAGAATCCATCGTAGAATCCATCATAGAATCCATCATAGAATCCATCATAGAATCCATCATAGAATCCATCGTAGAATCCATCATAGAATCCATCGTAGAATCCATCGTAGAATCCATCATAGAATCCATCATAGAATCCATCGTAGAATCCATCTAGAATCCATCATAGAATCCATCGTAGAATCCATCATAGAATCCATCATAGAATCCATCGTAGAATCCATCATAGAATCCATCATAGAATCCATCGTAGAATCCATCATAGAATCCATCATAGAATCCATCGTAGAATCCATCATAGAATCCATCATAGAATCCATCGTAGAATCCATCATAGAATCCATCATAGAATCCATCATAGAATCCATCATAGAATCCATCGTAGAATCCATCGTAGAATCCATCGTAGAATCCATCGTAGAATCCATCGTAGAATCCATCGTAGAATCCATCGTAGAATCCATCGTAGAATCCATCATAGAATCCATCATAGAATCCATCATAGAATCCATCATAGAATCCATCATAGAATCCATCATAGAATCCATCGTAGAATCCATCGTAGAATCCATCATAGAATCCATCATAGAATCCATCGTAGAATCCATCATAGAATCCATCATAGAATCCATCATAGAATCCATCATAGAATCCATCGTAGAATCCATCATAGAATCCATCGTAGAATCCATCATAGAATCCATCATAGAATCCATCGTAGAATCCATCATAGAATCCATCGTAGAATCCATCGTAGAATCCATCATAGAATCCATCATAGAATCCATCATAGAATCCATCATAGAATCCATCGTAGAATCCATCATAGAATCCATCATAGAATCCATCATAGAATCCATCATAGAATCCATCGTAGAATCCATCATAGAATCCATCATAGAATCCATCATAGAATCCATCATAGAATCCATCATAGAATCCATCGTAGAATCCATCATAGAATCCATCGTAGAATCCATCATAGAATCCATCGTAGAATCCATCGTAGAATCCATCGTAGAATCCATCATAGAATCCATCATAGAATCCATCATAGAATCCATCGTAGAATCCATCATAGAATCCATCGTAGAATCCATCATAGAATCCATCATAGAATCCATCATAGAATCCATCATAGAATCCATCGTAGAATCCATCATAGAATCCATCATAGAATCCATCGTAGAATCCATCGTAGAATCCATCGTAGAATCCATCGTAGAATCCATCATAGAATCCATCATAGAATCCATCATAGAATCCATCATAGAATCCATCATAGAATCCATCGTAGAATCCATCGTAGAATCCATCGTAGAATCCATCGTAGAATCCATCGTAGAATCCATCGTAGAATCCATCGTAGAATCCATCATAGAATCCATCATAGAATCCATCATAGAATCCATCGTAGAATCCATCATAGAATCCATCATAGAATCCATCGTAGAATCCATCATAGAATCCATCGTAGAATCCTTCATAGAATCCATCGTAGAATCCATCATAGAATCCATCATAGAATCCATCGTAGAATCCATCATAGAATCCATCGTAGAATCCATCGTAGAATCCATCGTAGAATCCATCATAGAATCCATCATAGAATCCATCGTGAATCCATCATAGAATCCGTCGTAGAATCCATCGTAGAATCCATCGTAGAATCCATCATAGAATCCATCATAGAATCCATCTAGAATCCATCATAGAATCCATCATAGAATCCATCATAGAATCCATCGTAGAATCCATCATAGAATCCATCATAGAATCCATCGTAGAATCCATCATAGAATCCATCATAGAATCCATCGTAGAATCCATCATAGAATCCATCATAGAATCCATCGTAGAATCCATCATAGAATCCATCATAGAATCCATCGTAGAATCCATCATAGAATCCATCGTAGAATCCATCATAGAATCCATCATAGAATCCATCATAGAATCCATCATAGAATCCATCGTAGAATCCATCATAGAATCCATCATAGAATCCATCATAGAATCCATCGTAGAATCCATCATAGAATCCATCGTAGAATCCATCGATAGAATCCATCATAGAATCCATCATAGAATCCATCATAGAATCCATCGTAGAATCCATCATAGAATCCATCATAGAATCCATCATAGAATCCATCGTAGAATCCATCGTAGAATCCATCATAGAATCCATCATAGAATCCATCATAGAATCCATCGTAGAATCCATCGTAGAATCCATCATAGAATCCATCGTAGAATCCATCATAGAATCCATCGTAGAATCCATCATAGAATCCATCGTAGAATCCATCTTAGAATCCATCATAGAATCCATCATAGAATCCATCATAGAATCCATCGTAGAATCCATCATAGAATCCATCGTAGAATCCATCATAGAATCCATCGTAGAATCCATCATAGAATCCATCATAGAATCCATCATAGAATCCATCATAGAATCCATCATAGAATCCATCATAGAATCCATCGTAGAATCCATCATAGAATCCATCATAGAATCCATCGTAGAATCCATCATAGAATCCATCGTAGAATCCATCGTAGAATCCATCGTAGAATCCATCGTAGAATCCATCATAGAATCCATCATAGAATCCATCGTAGAATCCATCATAGAATCCATCGTAGAATCCATCATAGAATCCATCATAGAATCCATCGTAGAATCCATCATAGAATCCATCATAGAATCCATCATAGAATCCATCATAGAATCCATCGTAGAATCCATCGTAGAATCCATCATAGAATCCATCATAGAATCCATCATAGAATCCATCATAGAATCATCATAGAATCCATCGTAGAAATCCATCATAGAATCCATCATAGAATCCATCGTAGAATCCATCATAGAATCCATCGTAGAATCCATCATAGAATCCATCATAGAATCCATCGTAGAATCCATCATAGAATCCATCATAGAATCCATCGTAGAATCCATCAAGAATCCATCATAGAATCCATCATAGAATCCATCGTAGAATCCATCGTAGAATCCATCGTAGAATCCATCATAGAATCCATCGTAGAATCCATCATAGAATCCATCGTAGAATCCATCAGTAGAATCCATCGTAGAATCCATCATAGAATCCATCGTAGAATCCATCATAGAATCCATCGTAGAATCCATCATAGAATCCATCGTAGAATCCATCGTAGAATCCATCATAGAATCCATCGTAGAATCCATCATAGAATCCATCATAGAATCCATCGTAGAATCCATCATAGAATCCATCATAGAATCCATCATAGAATCCATCATAGAATCCATCATAGAATCCATCATAGAATCCATCGTAGAATCCATCATAGAATCCATCGTAGAATCCATCATAGAATCCATCATAGAATCCATCATAGAATCCATCATAGAATCCATCATAGAATCCATCGTAGAATCCATCATAGAATCCATCATAGAATCCATCGTAGAATCCATCATAGAATCCATCGTAGAATCCATCATAGAATCCATCATAGAATCCATCGTAGAATCCATCATAGAATCCATCATAGAATCCATCATAGAATCCATCATAGAATCCATCGTAGAATCCATCATAGAATCCATCATAGAATCCATCATAGAATCCATCATAGAATCCATCATAGAATCCATCGTAGAATCCATCGTAGAATCCATCGTAGAATCCATCATAGAATCCATCATAGAATCCATCATAGAATCCATCATAGAATCCATCGTAGAATCCCAATCATAGAATCCATCATAGAATCCATCATAGAATCCATCATAGAATCCATCGTAGAATCCATCATAGAATCCATCATAGAATCCATCGTAGAATCCATCATAGAATCCATCATAGAATCCATCGTAGAATCCATCATAGAATCCATCATAGAATCCATCGTAGAATCCATCGTAGAATCCATCATAGAATCCATCATAGAATCCATCGTAGAATCCATCATAGAATCCATCATAGAATCCATCGTAGAATCCATCATAGAATCCATCGTAGAATCCATCGTAGAATCCATCGTAGAATCCATCATAGAATCCATCATAGAATCCATCGTAGAATCCATCGTAGAATCCATCATAGAATCCATCGTAGAATCCATCGTAGAATCCATCGTAGAATCCATCATAGAATCCATCATAGAATCCATCGTAGAATCCATCGTAGAATCCATCATAGAATCCATCGTAGAATCCATCATAGAATCCATCGTAGAATCCATCGTAGAATCCATCATAGAATCCATCGTAGAATCCATCATAGAATCCATCATAGAATCCATCGTAGAATCCATCATAGAATCCATCGTAGAATCCATCATAGAATCCATCATAGAATCCATCATAGAATCCATCATAGAATCCATCATAGAATCCATCATAGAATCCATCGTAGAATCCATCGTAGAATCCATCGTAGAATCCATCGTAGAATCCATCGTAGAATCCATCATAGAATCCATCATAGAATCCATCATAGAATCCATCATAGAATCCATCATAGAATCCATCGTAGAATCCATCGTAGAATCCATCGTAGAATCCATCATAGAATCCATCGTAGAATCCATCGTAGAATCCATCATAGAATCCATCATAGA
This sequence comes from Anser brachyrhynchus, assembly GCF_964034855.1. Taxonomy (NCBI): domain Eukaryota; kingdom Metazoa; phylum Chordata; class Aves; order Anseriformes; family Anatidae; genus Anser; species Anser brachyrhynchus. Next base: position 986 of record NW_027663831.1, on the reverse strand, counting down.
ATCCATCGTAGAATCCCATCGTAGAATCCATCATAGAATCCATCATAGAATCCATCGTAGAATCCATCATAGAATCCATCATAGAATCCATCGTAGAATCCATCATAGAATCCATCGTAGAATCCATCATAGAATCCATCATAGAATCCATCGTAGAATCCATCATAGAATCCATCATAGAATCCATCATAGAATCCATCATAGAATCCATCGTAGAATCCATCGTAGAATCCATCATAGAATCCATCGTAGAATCCATCATAGAATCCATCGTAGAATCCATCATAGAATCCATCATAGAATCCATCGTAGAATCCATCGTAGAATCCATCGTAGAATCCATCATAGAATCCATCATAGAATCCATCATAGAATCCATAGAATCCATCGTAGAATCCATCATAGAATCCATCGTAGAATCCATCGTAGAATCCATCATAGAATCCATCATAGAATCCATCATAGAATCCATCGTAGAATCCATCATAGAATCCATCATAGAATCCATCGTAGAATCCATCATAGAATCCATCATAGAATCCATCGTAGAATCCATCATAGAATCCATCATAGAATCCATCGTAGAATCCATCATAGAATCCACCGTAGAATCCATCGTAGAATCCATCATAGAATCCATCGTAGAATCCAACTCGTCACTAGAATCCATCATAGAATCCATCATAGAATCCATCATAGAATCCATCATAATAATCCATCATCGAATCCATCGTAGAATCCATCGTAGAATCCATCATAAGAATCCATCGTAGAATCCATCGTAGAATCCATCGTAGAATCCATCATAGAATCCATCATAGAATCGATCGCAGAATCCATCGTAGAATCCCATCATAGAATCCATCATAGAATCCATCGTAGAATCCATCATAGAATCCATCATAGAATCCATCGTAGAATCCATCATAGAATCCCATCGTAGAATCCATCAGTAGATCCATCATAGAACTCCATCGTAGAATCCA